>NW_015971648.1:280739-321600 GCF_000836435.1 Fonsecaea multimorphosa CBS 102226
TTGCTTGGTAAACTGGATGAGGAGGGTTTTGGGCGGTCCGAGGGCAGTAGCTGCAAAGCAAGATAAAAATATGTGCGTAATGAATGTAGCCGTAGTAGGCAGACAGGCAGGTAGAAGAAGGCAAGACGAGTGCGGCAAGGAAAGCGGAGAAGAGCAATAATTCGGGATGACACACTGTGTCCTCTACCAAGTATTCAAAAACATAAGGAAGATTGACCTACCTACCTATCTACCTACCACGACCACGTTTGAAATGGGCCTTTTTTCTCCCCCTCTTAATGCTTCTACCTGCCTGATTTGGGTATTACTACTACCACTAGAAGACGGTGCTCCCCTTGCCCTTTTTAAAAGAAAAACAGCTTTATCGTGACAGCGGCAACCGAGGTTTGTTCATCCAGTACCGAGTATATTGACACTATATACGCCCCTACATCCCGATCCAACTACAACTCCAGATCAGAGTCCGCTGGCGCAGGGGTTTTTTCTAGGACGAGGAAGCCACACACACACACGCACACACACACACACACACACACACACACACACACACACACACACACACACACACACACACACACACATATATACCCCCAGACACTCTGCGGGACATCATATATGTTCAATGGACTTGAATTAGGAGGATGGTGGTGGAAGAGGACGACGCCTCAGTGCACACCCGGACCGCCCTTGTCCTGACATGAGGCGGACTCCTATCCTTCAATCATACAAACTGGTCATGTCACCACAGCGACCATCGGGATAGTCTTCAGTCCTGTGATATGCTTAGAGCCGGGGAGCTCTCAACGTCATCAGAAGAGGCAAGTAACAGTAAACCCCTAGAGTGCGTGGTCAACTTTTCATTATACCGTATCTCGTCAGGTTTGCTGTCTCACACATTATCTTGAAATCATTGAATAATCCTATACGACATCCCTAGCTCTCTTTTACTCATCGTCGAGAGCTCTCGGTGTTTCACATAACAATGCAGTCTCGATCCTGTCCATGCCTTCCGCCTCTCCCAGAGGGACCTGCTACTCCTTGCTGTGGTTGCAACCTCTGCGGCGAGTTGGCATAATACTGAGACATTTCATTGTACGCACTCATCCTTCGCCTTGGATCCCTCCTGCCCGCATTTGGTCCCGGCGGGTGATAAGGAGTGTCAACAACTCCTGACGCCGAGTGAGTGCTGATATTACTAACGGTACCTGTCAGCTGCGTGTTGGAGTTCATAGGAGACGGTTCTGCCGAGGGATGCAGAGGGCTGCCCAGCGGTGGGATGTATGGCCTGCCTTTTGCTGCTTCCTCGTATGCAGGAGGCGCGTCTTCATCCAGGGCATCGGAAGGGCGATTGACACCTGGATTGGGGGCGCGTGAGACGCGGGGTGGAATCGGTGGTCGTACTTCGGGTGGAG
Organism: Fonsecaea multimorphosa CBS 102226; assembly: GCF_000836435.1. Lineage (NCBI taxonomy): Eukaryota > Fungi > Ascomycota > Eurotiomycetes > Chaetothyriales > Herpotrichiellaceae > Fonsecaea > Fonsecaea multimorphosa. The sequence goes on from NW_015971648.1 coordinate 282,152, forward strand.
ATTGTGTTGAACGAAGAGGTATCGGGATATTCCCAGATTGTGATCTTCTCTGTTGCGTGCCGCTGGTGCCAGTGTTGCTGCTTTGTCGCCTATTTCGGTCCGCACGCTGTCGTTGCTCTTCTTCTTCTTGCAGCTGTAGTGCCATGGCAAAGTCCGCATCGTGTTGTTCCTGTTGCTCTTGTGGAGACAGTGGTGTTGCGGTCGGAACGTTGTCAACGCTTAAAAGCTGCGACGTCCGTCGAGCAGCTGGATGAGTTGATGACTCGTCTCCTACATTATGGTGGCTAACGGGCATAAAATCCCCCGAGAAGAATTCGTTGTGTTTGCCGCTGATGTCGATGAGACTTTCCCAGATGATCTCGTCCCGATCCGCGTATCCGGCATCTGTGATCAAGGTGAAAAGTTGGCCACTTTCAGGGTGCTTGTAGATTGTGCTAAAGTGATCATTGCGGAACATGATGGCAAAGGAGCCTGATGGGATCGAGTCTTGCACACCTTCAAGGCCGTATGGAGTGAGTTGGGTGGGATATGTCTTGAGGAAATTTTTGATTGCGTTGATATCCTCCCATAGGTTTTGTTCGGTTGCCGTTAACCCCTGGTTCATGAGTTTATATTCCAATTCCTCCTCCCCAAACTGCAGTGCTTGAGCATCTTCGTATGTTTGGGCAGATCGTGCAAATGCCTTTGCGGCTTCCGAGCCTGGCTCGGGTAGCCAACCGTGCACCAAAGGAACCTGGAAAGCCCCGTAGAGTTTCATGTCGGTTGTAGCCTCAAACGTCCCGAGTTTTTGTTTGGCTCGTTCTCGCTGAGGCATGTTCAACATGGAGTCATCGGCGTCCATCAAATTGGGCGGCGGTGAAACAGGCGGCACGAATCTGGGGTTGGCATTCATCCCCGTCCGCAAGCGTATCAAGAAGTGGTTTAGTTCATCCACATCGGGCATAACTTCTCCCACAGCATCAAAGCCCCTCGACAGTAGTTCGTCCATCAGAGTTTCAATGATGAGGCCGAGTGACACTTGCTCACGCGTCCGGAGAGCTTCGTCTAGTGCCGCCTGAGACTCATGTTTCGCTCCTAAGATCAAAGCATTGACTAAGGCGAGAAGCGGACATGGACCGTTCTTGTTCTGGGTTAACATCGAAGATCTCCTCAGTTTCCGGGAACTGTGATCGAACCAATTGAAATGTTTAATCTGGTATGTTTCGTTTCTTTGCTCTATCATCTTTGCGATATCTTCATCTGATGGGATAGTTGTGCGTATTGTGGGCCGTAGTGGCTTGGACGGAGGTGGCCCTTCGGGAGGATCGTAATACTCGGTTTCCGCGCGACGTGGCGGTCTGATAGGAAGGGGAGGCCTCGCCTCGTCGTCCTCTAATAGCGAAGGTTCGTCATATGCTGCAGTGCCTGCCTGAGCAGCATTTGGGAGTGTTTCTAGTTCATCCTTGAGTGACACGACTCCACTCTGCTGTCCACGGTCCAACAGGTCGTCGTTATAATTTGATACTTGTTTTTGAGAAGGAGAGAATGGAATAGGGGATGGAGTGGGCGGAGCAAGGTTGACATTGGACGCCCAAGGGTTCTCGATGGTATCATGATGCGGAGACACTGGCATGAGCGGTGGCTGTTCACTGAAAGGCGATCGAGGCTCTATCGGCGGAGGTGGTGGAGGAGCCTGAGGCATGGGAGGGTGCGCCATCTGATGCTCATTGCCCGATGGAACTGCTGCCTGCGAGTCATTCTTGCTGTTGTAGGACGGCAGGCCCGATATCGCGCTATTCTCGATGTTTAAGCCTTGGAAACGGTCCGTGGGAGGTATAGCATGCCCTCGATCCAACTCTTTGCCCTTTGCGGGGAATTCAGGCGTGTCATGATCCGGATTTGAGATCTCCAACCGTCCATCTCCTGGAGCATAGTCCGAAGGCCGGCGGAACGGATTGTTTGAAGCAAAAGTCGAGATGGTGGGTACGTCGGGCCTTGATTGTACAGGTGACGACCCCCATCCCACCGGTTTCCTCTTGATGCCAGCAGACTTCTCTGGCGGCTCCACGTCGACCCAGGGATCAGCATGCAAATCGTCTTCTGAAAGTGCGATTTGTCCCCTTTTGGGACTCTTGCCGCGACCGTCTTCCCCGTCTGAATCTTCCCAGAAATCCTTGGAACGTTGACTATCCAAGGACGACCGAGGGGTATCTTCCTGCGAACGACCTGCTCTTAGAACTTGGGGTATATTCGAAAGAGCATGACTCTGCGGATTGACACCAGGCCCAGCCCCAGCCCCCGCCGGCGGGCGAGGCTGCCCCGGTCTGAGAGCATCGGGCAGCGGTCGATCGGATGACTGATCTTTCGTGGGCAGATCGGACCATGGATTCTGTGCGTCTTGGAAACTAGACGTACCTGCGGCAATCGGACTCCTTTGCGAGGAGGAAGGTAGCGGAGGGAGATCGGCCGAGTCTGGTACCAGGTTGGATTGTGATTCGGGGTCATAACTCGACAATGGAGGCTGAGGTGGGGGACCGGCGGGATATGGCAGAGATGTTTTACGTGTCATTGTGACTTTCCGGGCGATGGATTCGGAGAGAGACCGTGTTTGACAGGCACTCGATGAGTTTTGGAAATCGTGGTTGCCTAAGGTTCACATGGCCCAAGCAGCCGCGGCGGGTTGAGTTGGAGGAGGAGTGAGAGGTGTTGCCGCATCAGACCTGACGGACACACGAAGATCAGATGAAACGAGGACTTTGAGCGGCCGACAAGGGATGGGATGGGAATGACAATTATATCATGAACTTGAAGGTCGTTTCGATGCGCACCGAGAGTTGAGGAGTGGCTTTACAAGCGACGGACCGCGTAAGCCCTGGCCCTTTGGGAACCAGAGTGATAGCTACTCGTAATGAGCTGCGGGAGGAGTCTCTCGCTGATCACCGTTTGGGCTTGTGCTATCACTGCTGCTATGTAATTATTAGTGGGAACGTTGGCTGATCTGGGGGTGACGTATCCCCAACTCTGTGGCCTCAACCTCAGCTGTGGCGGTGCACTGCTTCTGTCATACCTAGGTATATAAAGATACTAGGTGCAGAGTTCAGGCAACAGTCATTCTTCTGCTTAATGTTCCTAGCCAGGTTAGGTACCTACGAGGTAGCTAATCTTTTATTTTCTCATTCACCTGGTACAGTACAAGTCTCCTTCAAGGTACGATTGAAACCTAATCGAGACCTAGATGCGTGGCCGTGATTGAATCCGCCCCCATCACGGTGCCAGTGAAAATCATACCTTGCCGCTTGCCACTCCCTCTTGTTTACAGATTCTCATGACCATGAATCCTAGTCCTACAAATATCCCAATCCACTCACACATGTACAAAACACGGAAACGGAAAACCCAGGAAGTAATTGACAGACAGATGCAGCCCTGAAGACCCCAATGGCGTCGTGTAAATTTCATCCTTGAGCGCAGCGCAACACAGGTCTGTCGGTCAGCTCATTTCATCTTCTCTCATCGCGTCTAGGTTCGCCTTGGCTCATTGCTCGAAAATGCCCCGCCGCCCCCGGATGGAGGATTTGCGGTTGAGAAGGGTGAGGGTGATGCAGGTGAGGCGGCGGCTGGCCTGGCCCCTGCGGCTGTAGATGTGGAAGCGGTCCCGCTTGGTGCTGGTGTTGGTGTTGGTGCTGATGTTGGTGCTGATGGTGTTGATGTTGGTGTTGGTGTTGCTGGTGCGAATGTGGATGCGGATGCTGGAGAGAGTGAGGTGTTCCCAGTCCGCCAGGACCACGACTAGGACCCGGAAACGACGAGTGGGAATGGGAGTGAGAGTTGCTGTGCGTGTGAGGAGGAGTAAAGGTTCTTGGAATTTCACGCTGGCCGAATGTCATGTGGCTTTGATTGGCTACTGCTCCCATCTGGTTCGGACGAGACACCGGAGGGTTTGCATGGTGCTCGATACCGTAGATGTCCCGGCGTAATTGCTGTTGCTGCTGTTGCTGCAGCTGAGGCTGTGGTGGTGGTTGTTGTTGGTGTTGCTGCTGCTGCTCTCGCTCGCGATCCCGCTCACGCTGGTGTGCCGCTTCTAGTTCTCGGTGGCGTATGTGTCTCTCATGCTCCTGTTTCTGCTGGTTTTGTTGAGCCATATGCTGTTGGATAGTGAGTCGGGTAGGGAAATCGAGAGACGACTGAGGCCGGTGAAGACTCGACACTGGAGTTGAGCTTGCCGAGTGAGAATGATTTTGCGGGACCGCCGGGTGACTGAGCGAAGAGGATTGACTCGTGGGCTGCGGAGCAGAGTATCCCGCGGAAGGCACCCGTGAATGGTGCGATGAAGTGGAGGCTGATCGCAGTTGCGGTACTGGTTGCGTCGGCTGTTGAGGTGGAGGTGAGGGCACATGTGGTATTTGGTTGATCTGGCCCAGCAGCGTCCGTCGGTGATCAATTCCAGCTCGTTCTGCCGCTCGAGGTGTGTTCTCCCGCAACGAATGGAGCGAAGGTATACTGCTCTGCTGTGCGGTTGGTGGGAGTACAGAGTAAGGACTCGGGGCAGGTGAGTGATGGTGACTTCGCTGGTCGCTGGGAGCTCCTTGAGGACGTGGATCAAAACGATCCATCCATGCTTCATTGCTGGGACCAGTGGCAGGAGCGCCAGAAAACGAGCCTGGATAATCAGCCGGTGATTGTTGCCCGCTGCCTGCTGAGAGAACGTTGCTGCTACTGTGACCATATGGACCTCTCGCTGTCCTGTTCAAGAGTGGGTCTTCGGGATGATGCTGGCTCCGCGGCTGCTGCAGCAGATTGTGCCCTGAAGGAAGGGGCGTGCTCTGTGGAGAAAGAATGGACGCCCGTTTTGGAGCCTCCAAAGAAGGCCGCTTTGGCGGTGGGTCTGGCGGATCATCGTTAAGAAGACCAAACACATTCGAACGTTTGGCTGGGGGCTTCGGAGGGTCTGCCGGAGGAAGCGCTGAAGCAGGCTGAGACATCTCGGCTCGCAGCGGTTGAGAGACACTGGTTGATGTTGGTGTCAGTGCTGGAGATCCTGTGGGTCCGGTTCGGTACAGCGCACGTTGATTGTCCATACGGCGTAGAGTAGTCATGTCTTGAGGCGTCTCCAAAGGCAGGTGGCTCGGAGTTGTCGAGCTGCTGTTCCGGCTATGGCTGGGATGCAGCGTATTTGGCAGGGTATATTTTTCAACGTGAGTTTGGATTCCCTGAACAGGAGCACTTGGAGGAAGCGGAGGCCGTTGCTGTGTCGGGATGAGAGGCTCCCGCGAGCCCGGAAGACTTGGGCCGGTCGATGATAGAGCGGTTTGTTGACCTAATTCAGGGCGAGGTATATCTGGAAGTCTCTGAGTAAGGATTTGGGGCGACCGCTCCGCAAGGGCTGCCCTGAGATTCTGACGAGAAGGCTGAAAGCCAACATCGTCCTGAAACACGCCAGCCTTAGGGCCATGCAATGGTTTGTGGCTGAAGAGGGAGTGACGGTCGTTGGATAATCTTGGAAGCTCTTCGATTTTTGGCTGAAGGGCAGCAGGCAGAGGGGCGTCACGAATTGTTTCGCGTAATATTGAGCGGGGCTGAGACGCAATGTCCCCCGAGGCCGTCATTTCGAGGATGTTGCGTGGGAAGTCTTCAATAACGCTCTGCTTGATTGCTGCAACTGCGTGGTCACTATCCATTGCGTTCTGTTCACCCTGGGCTGTTGGACGAGTGACGGGTGCCAGCGTTGTGTCATATCGACGTTTTGGTGGCAGAATTGGACTTGGAGGCGGAATTGCGACTTTCCCAAGGCGCATCTGTTCTTGCAATTGCTCTCCCTTCTGGGCAGCCTTTTCGAGCTCAACTCTAACTTCACCGACTTGACGGTTGAAATAGTTCTTGATCTATATCTTGTCAGCCTGCAAGCGTAGACCTTGTATCAGCGTACTCACCATTGTCAGGCTCTTAGTCTTTAAATGATCTGCAATCTGGGTGAAGTCTCGACCGAAATACGACAACAGTTCTCGAAGCTTGTGCTGTTCGGGAACCGACCAATAACTTGTAGTTTGTGACGCTACGGTCGCTGCTGGAGCTGCCAGAGGACCTGCTGGGATGTCGGATACGGGATAGTGATGCAAACCTGCTTCAACCGGTCGCTGCACTGGTGGGATTGGGGGAGGAGGATCGGGTCTGATGGGCACATTTTCAGCACGAATAAGTGTTCGCCCTCTTTCAGCCTTGACAGCGGTTGCAGGTTTGCCGGGAGGGGCTTCAGCAGCTATCAAAGGTGCAGAAGCCTGCTGCTGCTCTGCCTGGATCTGTGCCTTGGTCCTCCGCACCTTCGTGGCGGTTCCAGCCTTGCGGCCTCTGGAAGTCTTGGCTCCGCCACCGTCTGGATTACCATCTTTTAGAGCTGCTGTGAGCTTCTTCGAATGTGGGACAGGTGTTGAAGCGTCAGCTTCGCTCGGAGCATCTCCAAACGTTGGTGCCGCTGCTCGCCTTGGCCTTCCACTGTCCGTAACGGCTACAGGTGTCGCCTCTGCATCGTCACCATTGAGGAGCTCGGACATCAGAGCCGTTGAACGGGGCTTGGCCGCAGCCCCTCGACCTCGACCGCGCTTCCTAGGCTGCGATCGTCTCCAGAGGTCTTTGTAGTGAGCCTGGACCTTGGTCAAGTAGTAATGGATGATGCACTCTTGATAGGTTCTACCTGGGAGGGATTCTGCAATCTTGCCCCATTTTTTGGGGTTTTGACAATAGGCGGTGATGAAAAGAGTTTGTTCCTCCTCCGTGAAATCGTCTTCAGGGGGTAGATAGGAAAATGCATGCAGAGCCAATTCGTTTGGGATGAGATGATTCGTCTCCTCAAATTGGGACAGTTCAATGTCCGCGGGCTTCAACATTGGAGGCACTACTGCCTCTGTGTCATAGTTGGGTACAGAGCTGGACGCTGCCTCTCTCTCGCGTCGTTCTTCCTCTTCTTTGAGCGATTGCTGAGACATCAGAATTGCGGCTTGCAAGTCGGCCTCTGTCGTGTTTCGTGCGCCTCTCGTACGCTCGTGGGTCAATGAAGGAGTGACGGATGGCGCCGCTGACGGTGCAGGGGAGGCGGGTGCAGGGCTAGCCTGTAACTCACGCCTTTCTTGTTCGAGTTGTTGAATCTTCTGTTTCCACAGAGGATATCTAGCCTTGAACTCTGCGTGCATTTCTTCAAGCTCGGATCTCCAGTCCCAAGCATTACGTTCAAATTCCTGTTGGAGTAGAATTGCAACCGCTTCGTGTTCGACTTCGTTATCTGAATCTTCAAAGACAACTGGCTCAATAGGTCCATGCTTCAAATATGGTAAGTCTTCGATAGGAGGTGTCGGTATCGGGTTCACTGGTGGCTGCTTGAGAGGTCGTCCTTTAGGATGCGGTGGTGCCACTTCCGGTACTGCCTCTTTAGACTCGGTCTCCTCAGAGGCCTGTTTTGGGGACAGTAGTCCGGTTGGAGAAGGAACAGCAGCAGGTGTCTCGACCTTTGTGACCTCGGTGGGCGTGGGGACTGGTCGAGGCACAGGATCTTGAGATATCATATGGAGAAATTGCAGCTTCATTAGGAGGGCCACTACTGTCGTGTCTTGTAGTAAAGGCGGTGGTTTCTTGCCTTCAAGAAGATCCATCTCATGCTTGTGCCGCTTTTCAGATTCAATAAAATACTCTTCGTCGAAAGAATCATCTTCAGCTTCGTCATCGTCGTCACTGGATGCTGGAACTGACATCACCACATCGTCTTGGTAGTGGGTGTCGTCGGCGGGCTCTCTGGGAGGCAGGAGGGTCATTGTTGCGTCTTTAATTTTGGGGCTGGTTGCTATCAACGCCTTGGGCCCGGACGGCGCAGATGGAGGAGAACCTGCAGACGTGTGAAGCCCTCGAACAGTCTTGTCCGGGTGCGTAGAGAACGCATTCTGCAACCTAGGTCCCGTCGGTATAGGTCCCCTGTCCCGAGCCTCAGGCTGGAACTGTTTGTTCATTGCGTTCATAATAGATGGCTTTTGTTTGTAGTCTGGAGAGATCCATGACTTCGAGGCTGTCCCTGGCCCAGCCCTTGTTGCTTCGCGATCGAGGCGAGGCCCCGTTGGTATTGCTGAGGACCGATTGTCTAGCCCAGAAGGTTTTGAAGGTTCCCTTGGAGCCATGGGAGGTGGTCCAGAGCCGACAGGCTCACTTGAAGATAGCCTTTGTTTATATGGAGTCGGATTGTTGCCTAACCGGGGGCCAGAAGGGACATTTGGAGGCATGGCACGGTCAGCAGCAGGAGCAGCCAGGGCTCTGGATTCGATAGGCAGCTCATCTTTCTTTGCGCTTCCTTCCATCGATAAATTACTCGCACTCGAAGTCGGACCTGGGCGCACGGGACGCGACACAGATTCAGTGCGAGCCCATGTCTCTTGTTGTTGAGGAGTCTTCACGGGCTGACTGAGACTCGTTACGACAGCTGTTCTACCAGCCTTTGGCCCACTAGGCGGTTGAAAAGGGGCTGGCGAAGGTGTTACTTGCTCGATCTTGACAGGTTGCGGCTTGGCTAAGGTTGGCTTTTCCGCAGCAGGTGTGGTGACTGACGGTAAGGACGGCGGAGGGCCATAGTCAAGGCCGATGGGAGTTGGAGGTGGTTGTGGGGTTTGGGGTAGATCACGACGAGAGGTATCTAGCCTTGAACTCCCAAAATAATCTGCTCCTTCACCATCACGTCGATTTTCACGGGGAGCGCTGCTCGGGGCAGCCACAACGGACGGCCGTCTGCCTGCCTCAAATTCGGGCTTTCCGGGTCGATCGTTCGTAGAGGCAGATGGGGTGGCAACAGTTGCGGCCGCATTTCCAGCAGATAATCTAGCGGGCGATTGATCCCTTGGCCACACGTCGTGCTCTCGTGGATCCCTAGGTCTGACTTCGCGTTCTCGACTGCGCTCATGATCGCGACGCTCATACCTATCCGAGCGGTCAGCGTCACCCGGTGGTGGCCGGCCACGGTCAAAGTCACGATCACGCCAACTCTCTCTCGATCGGCTTCGTGGATGGAACAGATCCCGCTCACGCTCGCTTACGAAAGAGCTCCGGCCTCTGCCACGTTCCCAATCGCCTCTTCCCCGGCCGCGGCCAAGGCCGCCCCGTCCTGCAGGAGGGTAGTATGACGACGCCGATTCTGCGGGTCGAGCAAATGTCGAGGGGATTGATTCGCGCGAGTCCCTTCTAGGTCGAACAGGAGAGGCCGAGCGCTCTCTGCCAACATAAGGTCGAGTATCTCTTGCTGGTGGAGCCGTCCGATCGGCGGCTGCAAAGTCGCGATCACGTCGAGGCCACTCAACGCGGTCATCTTCTCGACCACGGTATGACTGCGGAGGCGGCCGAGTATCGCGGTCCCGATCTCGTTCACGGTCTCTTTCACGGTCCCTCTCCCAGTTATCATTGAGCCGCGGAGGGAACCCACCACCTCTACCACGCGCAGTTGAAGTAAATGGAAAACCCCCACCGCCTCGGAAAGACTCAGCCTTAGGACCTCGGGGTGGGTCTCTTTGCGCCTGTGGCAAGCCGGGCTCTGCTTGGCCCCTGTATGATGAGCTCGCGGGCGTGTAGTTGGTGGAAGGTCTGCGGTCAAACCGTGGCGGAGAGCGATCTCTTGCTGGCGGAGGATATCTTGAAGACGACATACCCTCTTGGTACCCCCACGGGCCTTCAAGGTGTGGTGAATTCTATTGGCCCGGAATCGGTTCGCTTGAGGCGGAACACATCACGTGACTCAAGCCCTTTGGATCCCTAGGTCGATCTGGCCAGCCTAAAAGTCGGATGCAGGTGGTTCTTGATCAGGGTGGGTTCGGCGTCTGTTAGCGTGCCTTTTGGAGGGCTGCGATAATCCTGTCTCGACAATGCCTGGGCATCGACTTGCACACGCTAACGTTTCGTCCCTGTTCTGTCGGAGCTGAAGTTCTTGCTGTCAAAAGAAAATCCACCGCCCCGGCCTGGAAGCCACAACCACACGGTCACCCACTGATCAGGCGTCCCTGCGCGGCGTGCCACAATTCGGAGACCAAGACGACCGAGTAGCTGCGCGGTGAAGGGTAGTGGCCCTTTTTCGGCTTTCTCTGAGGCCAATTGTGTGAATTCAAATGGGACACGTCGGTACGATTTCGTGCCCTCGACACAATCCAAGTCGGTCGTAGTTGACGAATACGATGTCGAGACAACTGTGAGACAAAATGAATTATTGATCACGCAGTACGTGGCAGAATTGGGCCGGATCTCGCTTTGCCGAAGAGAAGTGAATGTAGAGTTTCGAAGTGAAATGGGTGCTTGGAGCCTGCGTGGAAAGGGACTGTCTCGTATTGGCTGCTGTGAAGATCGCGAAATGGCAGACAGTGACTGAGTTTCAATGCGCGATCCTGCGGATCGCGTTGTTTGGATTGATGGGATGAAAATGAATTTGATGGAAGGGATGGAAAAAGACCAGGGAGGAAAGAGAAGACGAAAAGAGACGGATGGGTCAGACACGGACAAGGCGCTTGTGGTGGTGGTGTTGGTGGTGGCCCTGGTGGGTGCTGGGGTGGAGGAGGAGGAGGACTGGCATGCAGCCTGCAGGTGGTGCTTGTTGCTTGACAGCCTGAGTTGCGGGCCTTCGATGGGCTGCTGCACCTCAACTCTTAGCCGCCGCCGCCGCCGATCCGTTGCCCGTGCGTGTGCAGATGACCATTGCGTCAACCGAGAATTTGATGACGGATAAATGTCAGCGGCATTACTTCAAATACAGCAGCTCTTCTGCCCAGTAGTGCGCCAATCCTATTGTCAATACGTATTTATTACATCTGCGCACTCCACCCCAGCTGTGAGTGAAGTCCTCTCGGTGCCCCTAGCGAGCCTGCTAGAGTCTGCCGGGGTCCCGGATTCGAACATTAATATGGGCGCCCAGACTCCAGCCGGAACCAGCCCTGGAGGTTTTGACTACTCGGTATGATAGGCGGCCACCCGTCTTTTGACCAGCGAATCATGACATGAGAACAACTTCAACACATCGTCTGGGTTTTTTCCTTCTCCTTGCTCTGTGCAAAGGTCTGCCTTCTCACCCTCAAATATCTGCGAACCGCTTAAAGAATAGGCACAGAGATCAATCATGGGATCAGCACCACCTACTAAAGCCACCGATGCTGTCTTGGTAGCTTCTGATCCTCTGCCTGACGGGGCTCAACAGGTCAAAGGCATCGACTGGATGTCCTTACCAGACGAACAACGAACTATTATCTCGAACTTCATCGATCAACTCACCGGACAAGGTTTCCAATCCAGTTCAATAGGTGATGCCATCCGTATCATCAATGACATGGTCTGTCGCCTGTAAAGACCTGTGGGAAGAAGAAGCAGTTCTGACTGCTTTCAGAGATCATGGAGAGATCCCGAGTCGGGCGAGAGAACCACCATTTTCCTGGGTTACACTTCCAACATGATATCATCAGGGCTGCGAGACACCTTTCGCTATCTTGTCCAGCATCGCCACGTCTCGGCCATTGTCACCACCGCTGGGGGAGTCGAGGAGGACTTCATTAAATGTTTGGCTCCCACGTACCTAGGCTCCTTTTCTGCCTCAGGGGCTGCCCTTCGAGCCAAGGGATTGAACCGCATTGGTAACCTCATCGTTCCGAACAACAACTATTGCTCCTTCGAGGACTGGATCATTCCCATCCTAGACAGAATGCTTGCGGAACAGGAAGAGGAATTCGCAAGATCTGGAGAACGTTTCATGTGGAGCCCCAGCACCATCATACATCGACTAGGCAAAGAGATCAATGACGAATCCTCGGTATATTACTGGGCATACAAGAACGACATCCCGGTTTTTTGTCCTGCTTTGACGGACGGCAGTCTCGGAGACATGATCTATTTCCACTCTTTCAAGGCCTCCCCTCTGCATCTCGGCATCGACATTGCCAAGGACATTCGGAAAATCAACACGATTGCGGTGCGGGCGAAACGAGCTGGCATGATCATCCTTGGAGGTGGAGTCGTGAAGCACCATATAGCTAACGCTTGTTTGATGCGGAATGGTGCCGAAAGTGCGGTGTATGTTAACACTGCGCAGGAGTTCGATGGCAGCGATGCTGGTGCCCGACCGGATGAGGCAGTGAGTTGGGGCAAGTACGTATTCCCCAACGGCGTGTGCAGTCATCTGCTATTGAAGCTGACCGAACCTAGAATCAAAGCCGACGGGGACAGTGTTAAGGTATGAAAAGGATGCAACTCCAATTCCGTGATTGCAGGAGACTAACACATTGAACAAACAGGTCTATGTGGAAGCGTGAGCACCCATTCTTTGTTCAAGGCTCTTCTCGACGATGATCTAGGCTAATGGATATTCCCAGGACAATAAGCTTTCCCCTGATTGTGGCTGGGACTTTTGCCAAACCAGAATCAAAACCATGACTCGCAGGTAGTCAAATGCAGTTTGAAGCTGAGGCTGCTCGACTACGGCAAGAAGGACTGATATCTCGATGCACATGGCCAAGGCAGACAGCCTCATGAAAGAGGGTGGAGACCGCCACCACCATCGGCGTGGTGTGACGGATGGAGAATTTCAGACCCGTTGAGTTGTGACTGGCGAAGTGAGTCAGGCTGAGAGGGTTGGGAAAATGGGGAAGTTTTGAAAGGATAAGAAAGGATTACCGGTGGCAGCTCGTGGCAGTGGACAGATCACATTGACCGTCTCACAAGCCAATGGATTTTGGATGCGGAATGGGGCCACATCGCCATGTCCACCACTAAACGATGAGTCTGGCCGGCCGGAACAGAGAGTCAGACAGCTGCAAAGGACTAAATGGCTGAGCCTCACTACGAGTGGGCTTTGCGGCCCAAAGACGGGTGGCAACAGCTGGGGAGTCATTACGTGGGGGGCAGAGGAGCGTCTAGCAGCAGTGGCCCATCACAGAGCTAGGCATGCTTGGCCTAGTAGCTTGCCCATCATGCACGCGGCGACCTGCACTGGGGGGGTCCAAGTGCTGGAGCCTGTCGGCGCTGTCCAATAGCTAAGCCTCCACGCCGATGCCTGGGACTTCGTTCGTTGCCTGCCACTTACCGGTTGTACCATACTCCTGCATAAATGCACCCTCTGGATTGCAAAAGTCGGAAGCCTTTCATGCACACAAAATCTCCCTGCTCACTCACCCTGGAATTCACCGGTGACTCTTGCCTTCGTCCAAAGTTCATCGTTGATTGATTGAAAATGTAATCTGGTGTTCGTACTCTCTGATGAAGCGATCAACTTGAACCTCAACCTGATATACAATTCCAACCCAAGCATTCACCGCCTCACTGTTCCCTTCTCGCTGCTTTTCTTTGCTACGCATCCTGTTGTGGCACTGCTGCTGGAATCATGGCCTCCCAAGGCACTTCACCGGTCCTTGTCCAGGCCCATCCCCATCCGCCTCATACATTAAACTCTACATTCAGTGCAGAACCGGAACCTAGCCACCACCCGCAGACGTCAACTATGCCCAGAAATGAACTGCACGAACTGCTCTCTTCCAGCTCTCCACATCCTCACCCTGAGCTACCTTCATCCTCGCCCGAAATGGAAATGCCGGACTCAGAAATGGCGGACATTCCTCCCGCAGAACCCGAATCTCGACCGCACGAGTCGGCGAATCCTGCTGGAGCAGAGCCTCCTGCAGAGGCCCCAGAAGGTGTGGTAGTTCCGGAGCCGGCAACTGCTGAGGAGGAGGGAACAACTACGGTGATAGCGGAAGTCCCAAGTCAAGACTCAAGCTCCACGCCTCCTCCACCGCCGGAGCCGCGCAATAACATTCCAGAATGGACAATGTATGAAGAGGACTGGTCAAAGCCCACTGAGGAGGAGATGGAAGAGCTGAGACTGAGAGAAACCAGAGGCACAGAGCTGAGCGCAGTGGACGTTCCCAGTGTGGAAAAGCGCATCTATTCAGACGTGGACCTTCCCGACGTGCGTCCGGTCAAGAAGTTGCGCCTCAGCTGGGTCATCGAGGGCGTTAGGGGGACCAAGGACAGACCAAACCATGCCAGAGTCATGGTTTCACCCCCTGCTGTTGTGGATGGGAACTACTGGCAAATTAAATTCTACCCGCGCGGCCACACATCTTCGTCTTACAGTGCTTACATTAAATGCAGCAGACGGCCTCCTAAACCAGACAGCAAACCCTCTGAAAGCACCTTTTCATTCTTCGAAGGCCCCCCAGACGCAGATTTTGGCAATGGAGCCGTGCCAGTTATGACACTCAAGACTGAACGGCGAGCGAAGAAGGACGACCGTTCCTCAACTGCCTCCGCCGCTGCCTCAGCAGGCCACAAGCAGGACAGTCAACCACCTTCCGAAGGAGCAAATCCCGGCGTAGTAGGTCTTGGTCATGACGAATCGCTTGACATACAAACTCCTGCAGAACAAGGAGACGAGAATTGGCGACTGTCTGCCCAGCTCGGAGTGGTGATGTACAACCCCGAGGAGCCACGCACTTGTGCATATGCTTCCACTGAAGGACAGTTCTCCAAGTATGTGGATGATTGGGGCTGGTCAAGTGTTGCGGGGCCTTGGAGAGATGCACACCTGCGACAACACTTGCAAAGAGCACCGCTCTTGCAGAACGATACCATTGCCATTGACGCCTATATCCGCATCTTCGATGATCCGACGAAGGCTTTGTGGTGGCGTAGCTCCGATGCCGAACCCCACTGGGACTCGAAATCGCTTGCAGGGTACTTCCCGATGGGAACTCCTCCGCTCTACCACAGCCCTGCCGTGGCAGGGATGACTGCATGGCTTCTTCTGGCCCCTTTCCGCAAGCTTCTTCAGCAAGCTGACGCCGGAGGCTGGCGGCACAATTCGCAGATCCGACCGAGGCCTTTCATTGCTCACCTGCAAATGATACTCTTTTTGATGCGAGCGTCAAGGAAAGAACGTGAAACCTATGTGGACCTGTATCCTGCGATCCAGGCGATGAGAGACTTTGGAGAAGAGTATACTGACGTCAGAACCTTTTGGGAAGCCTTTCGAAGGACGATCGAACTTGAACTGGACGACGACCAAGAAAGCTTGAGAGAGCTGAAGGCAATCTTTGACGGTCCAAACGGTCCAATTTCACTGCCACCATTGCCAGTTGAGAATGTGCTCGACATCCAGCAAACGCTCAGTTGTGTTTTGCGGGACATGGATTTCAAAGGATGTCTCCCCAACTTTTTGCCTCTTATGCTGGCGCGGGATAAGTTTGATAAGACAACACGAGAATGGAAACTGCTTTACGACCGTGTGATCTTGAATGATGAGATTGATGTTTCAGAATTCAGCACCGACGCAGAAGGTGTCAAATACACCCTCTACGGATTCATGGTTCATGCCGGTGTAAGAAACTCGGGGAAATTTTACACAGTTTTGCGACCAAATGGGCCAAACACAATGTGGCTTGCTTTTGAAGATGGGGATGGTAACCAGGTGTTCTCTTACAATAGAAAGGGAATCCAAGCATTCGAAGGACTCGAAGGACAGGCTCTGAAGGATTTCAACTCGACCCGAACAACTGCTTACCTCGCAATGTACATTAAGACGAGCTGCTTGGCCGACTATCTGCCGGGAGGTCTGGAGGCGTATCAGCTTCCGAAGTGGCTCGCACCGTACCTTGATTCTTCATATCAAGAAGCGCATGGAAACTTTGCTGAAGACTCCACTGAGGGGGACTCGGAAGAAATCAACGTCGAGATTTACTCTGACCAAGGCATCGTCGGAAGGGAAGGGTTGCTGGACATGTACAACATCAAACAACAGTCCCGACATAAAGGGATGTTCCACCTTCTGAGCTCGCCCAGAAATGCAACATATCAGGACCTGAGGCAGCGCCTAGCCAAAACAATTGGAATTAGTGATCCACTAGCGATTCGACTCTTTCGGATGGGTTATAGTGGCATTGGACATTACGCCACTGCTCAAATGCTCAATGTTGGCATGATGGACATAGTAGGCGATGGCTGTGTTATAGGTCAGCCGTTATGCTTGTGGATGTCAGTGCTCAGCAAGGACGAGCTTGAATTGTTTGGTGATGGGGGCAGAGCAAGCGTTCAAGTGGATGCGGACCTGTTGCATTCAAGAAGTGAGGCATCCTTCTCGGGCAGTGTCACCCACGGGGCCGAAGAACAAATTGCTGCTCCAGACGCGGAACAAGCTTCGATCCGAGCAGCTGTTAGGGCCGACATTGATCGCATCTCAAATGACAGACAGCGGCCATCTGCGGTAGCCGTGGAAATCAATGACCCGGACACTCCCATGCAGCTGGAGATCCCAGCTCCGACCGCTGAAGAAAGCTTGACCGCGACCGTGCCTCACGGCCATCTCATTGACGCGGCAGCACATGAGAACGTGGGGGCTCTGCCTGTCAACGATGACACTCAGTTCACTTCGGCGCCTGGACTCTCAGCGTTGTCTCGAGCCGAAGCATCCCTGATTGCCGCTGTCATTTCTGAAGACTCCGAAGCCATGGATTTTGTGATGAATTCTGGATCTGTTTCCACAGAAAATTCGGCCTCGCAGTCTAGCGAGTCGTCACAGTCTTCATCACCACCCCCTGAAAAGCACGGACCCGTTGATAATGTCTATGGCTTCATTCAAATATTCGACGTTGACAAGCAGACGTTCCGTGTCCAAGAGACCTTCTTTGCTCGGTCGGAAGAAAAAGTGAGAGACTTCGTGCAGAGACATTTTGGTTATGGGCCCGACAAGAAGTTTGTCGCCTGGCGTCGCCATTCGACCGTCGATGGAACCGTTGTGGGACTGGACGACACATTTCTGGACCCCAGATTCGTCAACGGTTGTGATCTCGTCATTTACGAGCCGGTGTCTGAAACTCGTGTCAGGGAGCTCGAGAAGGAAGGCAAGTTCGCCAGCCCTCACGAGCTATCTAGCTACTTGCGGATGGTGGAGCGTCGGCATCCAGTTCACTCCAAGACAACAACCGAGCCCATCGAACTTGCGGGTTTTGGGACCGACTACTACAAAGGGCCCCTGGTTAATGGGCTCTGCCATGGAGCTAAGTGCTTCAGTATCAGCTCTACAGGCAATACGTATGAAGGACCCCTTGTCTGCAACGTCAAAAGCGGCAAAGGAGGCAAGATGACGTACTATAATGGCGACACCTACGAAGGTGAATGGTACCAAGACGAGCGTCACGGCCAGGGGACTTTTGTGGAAGCTAGAACAGGGAACAAGTACGTCGGCGGCTTTGAGAACGGCAAGCGGTGGGGGATGGGTACCACGTACTGGCAGGTTGCGGACGAGCAGGCGGACTTGTGCCAGATCTGCTACGGCAACGAGATTGATGCGCTCTTCTTCGACTGTGGGCACGTGTGCGCATGTGTCGAATGCGCAAGGCAGTGTGAGATCTGCCCTATCTGCAGAAAGACGGTGAAGCAGGTGGTCAAGATGTTCCGAGCTTGAGGTATTTTCAGATTATAGGGAAATATTATTGTGCGAATGAGACCAAGCAAGCGGGCGTTCCGGATGATTCGATGTGCTGGAGGAGCTGGCGAAGAAAGCAAAAGATTCTGGACATGGATTCGTTATTCGATTGGCGTACGCAATGCGGTTGTTTAGGTATGGGAAGCATTTAGCATGGAAACCGGCGCTGATGAGGTGTGCGATACCGAGCGACTGGCTGACCATGACGATCAGATCTGGACACGAACAAATTGATAGTTTCAATTCACATCACGAGTTAATGGCAAACGAAACTTGGGTCCGACGGATCCATCTCGTATTCTGGATTTTCCTAGAATTGCCTCGTGCGGTATTCGGACGTGGACTTCATTGGTCCTCTTCCTCGTCCTCTTCCTTCCCCCCGTCTATTTGCACGAACCAACTGGAGAGAAGATGGGGGGGCCCGGCAAAGTCGAAGCCTCGGGCGAAATGTCCTTCCGCGGTGTTTTTACATGTCCAAGTTGTTTACGCGCGAGACCGTTTTAGGAAAGTCCAGGGTGGATACATACCTCCAGGTACCTCCCGTGGCTCTATATCCAATGGTGGCATCATACGTGTGTCCGTCCAAAGAGGCCCTGAGAAGCACTTGAGGGTGGATACACTACTGGATTGTCAGGGTTGGGGGCTCATAATGTTCCGATTTAAAAACAGCCCGTCTCTCCATCTCCTGATTCTGTCCTCTCAACCCTTCTTTGAATCAAGCGGCATAGTCTCCGAAGGATCACCCATTATGTCTTCAAAGCCTTCACTCGTCTTTGTGCCTGGGGCATGGCACCGCGCTGAGACATGGGGAAAGATCGCAACTATCCTCGAAACCCAACACCAGTACAAATGCAGACTTGTGACCTTGCCGTCGACACTGTCTGACCCCGCCGCAACCCTTCTGGATGATATCGAAGCCGTCAGAGCCGCCATTGTCGCCGAGACCTCACAAGGACACGATGTCGTGGTTGTGATGCACTCCTATGGCGGTATCCCAGGGCAAAGCGCGATCAAGGGCCTCACATTGCCCAAGGGAAAGCCAGATGCTCCATCTCCACCAACGCCATCAGCGGAGAGCAGGAGACGCGGCCATGTCATTGGCCTTATCGTAATAGCATCTGGCTTTGTTATTCCTGCAAAGTCGTTCCTTGACGGCATGGGAGGCCAACCACCCCCATCCTGGAAACTCGATTATGAGAGCGGCTTTGCTGAGATCGTGGCCGACGCGCGTGAGCTCTTTTACCACGACCTTCCCGAGGAAGAGGGCAAGGAGTGGGTCAACAAGCTCACCAAGCAATCGCTGAAAACGCTGACCGAGGGGGGTGAACATACCTACCCCGGGTGGATGGATGTGCCTTCGTGGTACCTTGCCACCAAGGACGACAAGGCCTTGCCAGTGGAGGCACAGAGAATGTTCGTGCAGATGGCAAAGGATGCAGGGGCAAGTGTCACTTTGAGAGAGGTGGAAAGTAGTCATTCGCCTATGCTGAGTAGGCCAGAGGAGACGGTGCAGGTTGTTTTGGACGCCACAGCCAGCTTTTGCGGATGAGTTGCCTCTTTGTGCTCTCCTACAAGAATCTCAACTCTTTGACACACGAGATTGTGATTAGACTAGGGTGATGTACAATGGTCTTCGAATTCACAATACGAGAAAAACGACGTACGCTGGGTGAAGATTGCCAGTCTGCGCTGCAATATCAAACTTCACAGACAGATAGAAGAAGAGACGAAGGCCTTTCAGAAGTTCACTTCGCAACACCCAGTGACAGTCATATTT
This sequence comes from Fonsecaea multimorphosa CBS 102226, assembly GCF_000836435.1. Taxonomy (NCBI): domain Eukaryota; kingdom Fungi; phylum Ascomycota; class Eurotiomycetes; order Chaetothyriales; family Herpotrichiellaceae; genus Fonsecaea; species Fonsecaea multimorphosa. The sequence continues at coordinate 301,375 of NW_015971648.1, forward strand.
TCACCTTGACATTTCATTTTACTGATACTCTCCTGTGTGTGCCAGATCATGGTGAGACGAGTGTGACGACGGCCTGAAGCTGGGTCACGCTGGCTGGCGTAGGCAAGGCTGAGCATGTGGACCTACGGAAAAAGGGGGTGTTTGTCTGGTATCAGGCGCATCCCAATATTTGGCATCCACGCAAACGTCAAACACGACTTACTAACCCTTTCGTTTGACATAGACCGACTGCCCCAGTGTACCATAAATCATCATGTGCAACTATCACAGTGACAGATCAGCTGGCGGCCCTGTCCTGCATCTGCATCATATCATTCCGGCAAAGGGAGCAGTGCGAGCAGTGAAATCCATAAGTGACGATACGTGAAATGAGACTTCTCCGGCCAACGAAGGGGTTATCGAAGTGCTACTTAACGTGAGTGTCGCTCACGTCTTCTCCCGATCTTCTCTAACTGACGATCTGGACATTTCAGATTTTAGCACAGCAACCTCTCGCATTTGAGTGCGTCACCGCTTCTGACCACACTTCCGACGCTCTCAGAAACGGCAATAGAGTCAACCGCCATGGATTTTTAACATCATGGGTGCCATTTTGTTACTCCGACTTCTTTTGCTGCTTCATTTTCTGGGCCTGAAGATAACGACGTGCCAAGGGACGGCGCCGGCGATATAGTATATCCCCGACACCCCACAGGCGCGAATCGACAGGGTGAAAGAAGGGTTGGAGGATGCCATTCATATTGCGAGAGTAGTGGCATTAACATTCCGTTCGTGTGAAGAGGTATGCTCCCCAGACATGAGGTGATGTCGCAAACGGAAGGAGGAGGAGTGGGAGACGATAAGTCGTCAAGCATTTTCGATCCTGACTGTCTCTTTTTCACAGGCATTCTTGCGGTATTTCCGACCTGAAGATGCGGACTTCGTGAGACGAATTTTTCGCACCCTTGCCAACCTACCGTTGGACGAGGTGGTGACGGCAGAGAACCTTGTTTCTGTCCTCACAGGGCCCAACGCACAACTGAGCTCCCGGTTCGTGCAGTCGAGGATCTATATAGGAGACAGCACGGCTCGACCAACTGAGCGACAGTGCAAAGGACAGGTCAATGCGTGGATGAGCGAGGATAATGCTGACGCGAATGCCGAAATCTATATCTGTGACGACGCCTTTGACTGGCCGTCCATCGAAGAGATTGCCAACCCTCCACAAACGTCATGGGCAAGAGACAACCAAGGCCGGCCGCTCCCTGGATACTCGTGCGACGGTCTGGGGGATTTTGACTCGGACTGGATGAAGACCATGGGTTCCATTATCCTGCACGAGTACATGCACTGGGGGTTCTTGTATATACAGGTTCCCAACTGGTACTATTATATCAAGACTACAAGTATGGGCTTCCGAGCGATCGAAGACTACACCGGCCCATTTCCACCCAACGGGTATGGTGCCTACCATGCCAAGACGATCAAGGACATCTATGGAAGTTGGGACCAAGCTTGGCCCCAGACCCTTAACAATGCTGACAACTACGTCTACTACGCTCTGTCAAAGTACTGGTCCTGGCGATGCGGCAAACAATTTGGGCCTGCGCCAAGCGAACACGACGCGCATCAGCGTGGAGCCAGCGGTTGGCGACCGCCCGATTGATGGCTTGATGGCAGATACGCAGGGTGGTGGAGATGTTGGGATAATTAAACCATGGACGTATCTGGGACGACAGAGCTCTGGCTGGGAATGGAATGGCGGGAGATGCATACGAAGTTTTGGGTACCTACTCACCCATTTTTGGTTCTTCATCATCAGCAGGAGCTGTAGCTGTCACACTTACCTCAGATAGCTTCTGAAGCATTAATTGGAGCTGAATCAAATCAGGATGCATTTCGAGCCAGCCCACTTTGGCATCCCTCGCTATGAGGAACTTGCTTATCGACAGCCAAGCTGACTTCAGAAATGGATGGCACAGAGTGACACAGTTAACGACCAGGAGGCCGCCATGTAAGAAACGGCTAATATGTAGTAATAAGTAGAGGGATCCCGCTGTACTCAGCAGTAGATGGAATACTCTTAAGGAATAATACTGACCACATAACTAATGGTTAATCACTTCTGTGATACTACCCTGTCGTACGCTCTCCTCGTCAGACCCGTGCCGCCCCTTTCTGAAGCCGCCAAGTCGGATGGAGAGATCTTCTTTTCGGCGGAATTCAGATGGTCGTCCGGAGCAGCGCCCGGAGAGGGATAAGCGCAACGGCGGAAAGGTGTCGCCCACCCATAGAGGCAAGTAAGGGAGAATCCTGCGAGAAGACGACCCTGGGGTGAATAACGAGCACTGCCCCCTCTCTACCAGGGTTCTCCTCATGGACCCCTCGCCTTTGTTGCGAGGAATCGAGGGATCGGAGGACAAAAAGCCCGCTATCGTCCCTGCGCAAAGGCACCGAGGGGTGGACAGACCTATCATGAGCATTTGGGCAGGGTCGATCGGATTGCGACAATGGGAAAGTCCTCGTTGGATATGGGTATCTCGGCCGCCATGGCCCACGATTTCTCGGTTGCTCGCGGAGGGAAAAGATACTGGGTCCCTCGAGGAGTTTACGGTCTTAACGCTCTCGCCAATCTCGTGTCTGCCACAAGAACTGCACCGTTTCCCCGCGGCACCGCGGTCTTCAAAGGGACCGTTGCTCGGTTCTAGAACCCCCAATATCGACGGGTCCAGGGACTCCCATCCATCTCCATCATCGTCAGGCATCCAAGCCGCGTTTAATGCTGATCTACGAGTTAATTGCCCAGCTAAGGTGGCTAGGGGCTGTATCTTGCAGTCATCTGCCACAAAGCAGCGCCTGCGCCACCTGCGTTGCACCATCCTATACAAGTCAAGGTCTAGATTCCTCCTTCTCGATATCTGTCTCCCTGTGAAAGCAATATCCAGTTCCAAAGGGATATTTGACAGCGCTTAGTTTCCGTTACTGAACTCTGTCGGTCTGGTTTCCATTCGTTGAGAAGGAGATCATTTGTTGTCTCGCGTGAAGCAGAAGCATTGAACCCGAGTTTCACTTCCTGACTTCTCGTCGCATTCACAACTTGCCACTACCTATAAAAAGCACACGATGCCCTTTCCGAAGCCATACAAATTGATCACAATCAGCACGGATCCCGAGCGAGCCAGCCGAATGGTGAGGAAAATCGCCGAGGATGTCAAGGACCGGTACATAATCATCCACTGTGTCAATGCCGCCCGTATGTTGGAGTCCTTCTCTTTCCTATCTTTCTTGTTCCCTGTGGGCAAACATTCATACAATTGTCTCAAGGCGATCTTTCTTTCTCCATTGGGGGCTGACAATGCCATGTAACTTACACGCAGGAATTGACGAAGTGGAGTCGCTCGTGTCGCTTTATCGGCCTGATATCCTGGTACGTATTTATGTTCCAGACGAGCATATCTATCTATCAACAATCCCGATGGGAGCAACCTCGAAATAAAAGCCTCCCGTGCTAGACTAACACGGTTGAAATGAATGCAGGTCTGTGCTTCGATGTGGTCGTCGGACCAAAGTGCCGAGATCAAGAGAATCGCCAGGACCGCCGTGCCGGGCTTGCGATGTTATGTCGTGCCCCAGGGTATGCAGGCTGAGAGAGGGTCCGAGGCTACCACGGAACATGTCAAGAACCAGCTGCCGAAGATCATTGACGGTGACTTGGGATTAAAATGATATGTGCTGAAGGTAAAGTATTGATCGGTTTGGTATAGCATGGTAGCATATGAGTTTGGCAAAAAGGAATGAAGGAAGGCAGGAAGGGAGGCACGAATAGGAACTCTTGGACACGGATATACGACAAATAGGAGCTGCAGGCGCACTGGTATCCTTTGTTACTGTCATCTTCGAGTCGCTCTCTTGTATGACCAAATCTATTCATCGGCAGGGATTGCAAGTCATATTCCACCACGGAAACGACATCGTGTTTTATCGATCAACCGATAGCTCAGTCCAGTCCATTCCAGCCCAGACACAGGTGCATTCGAGCGATGCTTCCTATAGCTCCATTGGCAAGAGCCAGTTCCGGCAAGCAATAGGCGGAATGTGTTCAAGAAGGCATTCCTCGAGAGAGGACTTCGACCGCACTGATGAGACATTAGTGGTCAGGTAATGATCTTGTGACCAGAGCTTACCCTGATTGGTATAGAATGCTGCAATCGACTAAATGGGAGTCATTCCTTCCTCCCCTGAGCTCAAGACAGTCGCACCTCTCAGCTTGAGCGGCGACAGATTGAGGAGCCTCGATTTGCTCTTGACCACGAGTGCGTTGCAGAAGCCGGTATCCGGGGTATATGACAGTCCATCGATGACTCTAACACAGCTTGAACCACAGATGGGGCAAAGTGTGCTTGGGGGCTTCGAGGCTCCTGGATCAGTCTCCAAATTTATGAACGCAGCAGCAGAAGCAGCAGCCCAATGGCGCGGTCGGACTCTGAATGTCGGACCGGACGTTCGTCATGGCCCGGCAATGAACATGCTCCAAGAATATCCACTGGTTGGTTATTTGAGAATTCAGCAACAGACCCCTCGATCGGGGCAGGAACAGCCAGTCTTATCCCACAGCTAAATCAACGCCACGAATACCTTGTGCATTCCCCATTGGCTAGATCAAAACCGACAGTCTCTATTCCCATTGGACGGCGCCTTGGTGGCGTTGAAATTCAACCATTCGATTGGTGGAACTGTGAGCGCCAAGGTTTTGGTCGTCAGTTTGTACACATCACAGCGAAAATGGACTTGTACAACACCTTCATATACTGCTAACTCGCTCATGTCATTCAACCTTTGAAAGTGGGCCACCTCGAGTCACTCTGCCAGCATTGTGTCTGTTTTGTCTGGTCCAAGCAGAAACAAGAGGTTTGGTGGCCCTCCCTCCCATGTACATCCCGAGTTCGGCGACCGAGCACTAAGCAAATGCTTCACGTTACATCATCGCAATCATTTGACTGGCTCTGTTTCTTTGTGGAGAGTACTGTGTCAGTTAACAGTTGAATGGACATGGCTTCACCAAATTTGACTCAGAGAGGTCGAGGCCTCGCAAATCTGGTTAAGGTATATCAAAACGATCCTTCCGGAGCATCGAAGCTTCCCGTGGTAGTCTCAAAGACACATCTGCAATAGTCGCCAATATGATTGACAAGCCCACCGTCACCAAGACTGCCATTGTCACTGGAGCAGTGTCTGGAATGGGACTTGCTCTTACACGTCACCTCCTGGCTAAGGCAGATAAGAGCAACGGCACGGAACAGTGGAGGGTTGTACTGGCCGACATCAACGAAGTAGGTTACGAATCGATCAAGTCTACGCTGGAACAAGATCGTCATATCTTTGTACATACCGATGTGTCGAGGTTTTCAGACCAGTTGGAGTTATTCAAGCGCGCTTTTGAATGGTCGAACGGCCGTATCGACTTCTTCGCCAACAACGCTGGCATACCCGACCAACAGCCGCTGCTGGGCTGGCTCGGAAATCCCAAGGCGGTCGAGAATGAAGACCCCGTTGAGCCTGACGTCAGATGCATAGATGTCGACCTGAAGGCTGCAATCTACGGACTGAAGCTCTTTGTCCACTTTACCAGAAGGACTCGGAACCTGCTCAGCCGGCAGACTGCCGCAACCATGGACGACATCGGAATCAACGGGGGGGATGCCGCCATCGGGGTGGCGGCGTCGCATGATTTCCACCCTAGGATGGTCATCACAGCTTCCATGGCCGCCCAGTATCCGTTTTATATCCTGCCCATGTATACGGCAGCGAAGCATGGGTGCGTGGGATTAGTGCGAGCTGCAGCACCAACACTGTTCCAAGACGACCGGATTACCCTGAATGCCATCATGCCCAGCACCACGAAGACAAACATAATTCCCAAGCCCATACTCGAGCAATGGCCCGAAGAGAATTTTACTCCGCTGGAGACCATTATGCGAGCTTTCGAGGAGCTGATCGATGTAGAAGGACGGATTGCCCAGGATGGGTTGAGTGATGGTCGAGATGGTCAGGTCAAAAACGGGTGCTGTGTGGAGGCGTCGACGAATCGCTTGTTCTACCGTGATCCAGTCCCATTCCCGAACGGGGTGCAGGAATGGGTCGGCGACCAGTCGAGAAGAGATGGAATCTTAGGGACGTTCATGCAGAAGGCGATGAGCTCCAAGGCGAATGGATCTGCCCACTAGCCCGACTGCACAAGGCTAGGGAGTTTCCGGGAGATCGATACCGCCCTTTATAGGACCGAAGGCAGGCATGTTGACCGGCTTGATTAGGGTCGTGAGGTTCACGGAGAAAGACTTGGAGCCTGTACTTGTACTTGCACGAAGGGTGTCGATGTCTTCTCTTTTGCTGCAGCCTGGTACCAAGGGACGACAACACCCACCGAAACTGAAGTCGAATGTGGCCCGAGGAGCGCATTTGAGAAGACTGCACTTCCTGCTATCATTCAGTCTCATAGTCGATGTCCGCAACCTCAGATCGCCCAGCCGGCTCCTTCCAGTCGATCGTTACCTCTTTATTGTTCTTCCCCTGCCACAGGATGATGCTGCAACGGAGAAGTCCACAGGGCGAATGGATGGGATTGCATCTCACAGGGTAACTGCAGCGATAACAACTACCCTTGTCATTCTCCAGCAGCTGGCATGTTGCATCTTCTTATCTACCACCGATTTATTTCTTTGGCTCTTCTTCACATCCCACCTTCCGCTTGACGAGGAAGAGGCAACATGATCTGCAATGATGCATGAAGGGATTTTGGCGAGCACGAGCTAAATCCCTACGGATACCCCGTCCCCGAGTTACATCTGCACTGTTGCTGCTCTTTCCAGCAAGGGCGCCCCAGTCTGATCTTCTTTCCCTCTTGATATAATGGGCTCGTTGCTTGATGGCGCCTTATCTCTAGCTTCAAAGGGGCAAGGGCTGAGCTTCTTCAAACCGGCGAAATGCCCAGATTCACTGGCTCATCTGATGTTTGCCCGTAAGTCTCTTCCGCCGGCACGGACACCACGCCGAGTCTCCTTGTCTTAACATCCCTCGAGCATCAGAAGGTGAGCAAAGTTATCCAAAGGTAGTCCCACAACCTCTATCCTGACCAGACTCCTCGATTTCATCGACGGCTCCCCTGTTGATACACAGGGTGTTTCAACCAGCATGGACACCCAACCCAGCAGCGGGCACGACATGCTCATACTCCAAGACGACAAGAAAGTATCGATCACAGACGATGGCGTTATCCCCGTTACTTCGCTCGGAGAAGGCCAAACCATCTCAGCCAGTGCGTCAATCGACCCTGCCGCGGAAAGACGGCTGGTGTGGAAGTTTGACCTGCGCATCCTGCCCACGTTGGCCATTATGTATCTCTTCAATGCGCTGGTGAGTGTTGCAGATAAGCGAAGACATAACCCCTGACACCCCTCGACGAAGAAATGTTTTGACTCCTGATAATGCCATGCTAGGACAAATCAAATCTGGGCAATGCAAAGACTGCTGGACTCGAAAAGACTCTCCACATGAAAGGCGACGATTACAACCTGATCCTGTCCATCTTCTTCGTCCCGTATGTGCTCGCGGGACCGATCGTCGGCATGGCCAGTAAAAGATTCGGCCCAAGTCGCACCCTGCCGCTGATGATGCTGGTTTTCGGATTCAGCACGCTGATGACTGTCGCTGTGAAGAACTTTGGAGGTCTTTTTGCTTGCCGGTGGTTCTTGGGCATGGTAGGTATATCCCATTCCCCTAGGGCGCGTCTCTGATCAAGCCATCTCTGACATGTCATCACCTCAAATAGGCCGAGGGAGGGTTCTTCCCAAGCATCATCTTCTACCAGACCTGTAAGCTTCCCGGTAATACTTCTGAGACTGCCGACTCACAGCACGCACAGTATTTTATCGCCGCGGCGAACTCGCTCGTCGTCTTGCCATCTTCTACGCTGCCTCCAATATCGCCTCTGCCTTCGGTGGCCTCCTCTCATTCGGCGTCTTCCAGATCCACTCCACCTCGATCGCAAACTGGAGATACCTCTTCGTCATTGAGGGCGCGTGCAGCATGATCTTCTCGCTATTCGCGTTCTGGGTCTTGCCTTATAATGCCCAGTCCGCCAAGTTCCTGACAGAGGAGGAGAAACGACTGGCCTTCTACAGGATGCAGGTGGATTCGTCGTCGGTCGTGAACGAGAAATTCAACCTTCGTTCTGCGCTGTCGATATTCAAGCACCCGACCAGCTGGGTGATCCTCGTGATCGAGATCTGTCTCGGCGTCCCCTTGCAATCGGTCACGCTGTTCCTGCCCGTGATCGTCAACCAGCTCGGCTACTCGACGGTGAAAACAAACCTATACACGGTGGCGCCGAACATTACAGGGGCAGTGATGTTACTGGTCCTAGCCTTCGCATCGGACTTTACGCGCTGGAGGTTCCCCTTTGTCGCCCTGGGCTTTGCGTTTACGTGTATTGGATTTATCATCTTTGCGGCCGTGGATCTGGATACCCAAATCAACACGGCCTACTTTGCTTGTTTCATGATGACTTGGGGCACGAGCGCGCCCAGCGTGATCTTGGATGTCTGGTATAACAACAACATCGCGGACGAGAACAAGCGAGTCATGTTGACGAGCGTGGGCGTGCCCGTGGCGAATCTGATGGGTGTCGTTAGGTATGTACTCACTACCTAACCCAGGTCCTTGATCCCAAAGCCGAGAACGTTTTTCCCTTTTTTTCTCCAACTCCAAAAGTCTCTGTCTCATAACCCGCCGACGCCGACATATGTTGATAATGTACTGGGATAGTTCGAACATCTTCCAAAACAAAGACCGACCCAAGTATCTCCCCGCGCTGATCACGACCGCGACGTTCGGCGCCGTGGGCTGCGTCCTGACCCTCCTTTTGGGCGCCTGGATGATCCTGGACAACAGGCGCCGAAACCTCCGCGCCGTGAGCGACGGCGGCAAGAATGTCCGCGCCAGGGACGTCCCGACCGAGTTGTTGCGCGATGGGCCCGCCGCGCAGGAGTATAGGTGGTTTTATTAATCGAGTAGAGCCGGTGCGGGCGTGAGTGTGAGTGTAAGTGCAGATGATAGGGTATAGAAGGAGGATGAGGAAGACGAGGTGCGGTGCGTGCGGTGCTCTAGCGCAAGCAAGTATTACTGACAGATAGGATGGACTGGGTGGCTTGATATATAAGGTACATACCTACCTACCTGGGCAGCTGTATATATTCTTCACACCACCATCATAGACCCCCCCACAATCGACCACAGGGTAGCTACCTAGAGACTCAAAAACAAGGACTTCCTATCGGCGTAAAGTAAGTAGTATTTACCAAGGACGGGGGAACCACTTGGGAACCCCTGGCTGAATGATAGAATTTTTTTGGCCCTTGCGGAGGGTTTGTTTTGTCTTAGGTAGAACTGGCCCACTTCCACCGTTGTGGGAGATTGAAGTATTTGTACATGAGTACAAAGCCCATGGCAGCAACGTTTGCTCCTGGAACAGTTATTGAGCGCGAACAGGCAAAGACCCTATCGCGCATGTGGCCAAGTTTTGTATATAGAGTAAAAGAGGCTATGATTGTTTACAAGGAGAAAAAAAGGGGGTATTTGAGGTTAACTCTGCTCGCTACAATTTCAGCTCCAGCACCAAACCAAAGGCTCCCATCACTTTGCAACACCAAGCTCAGCTCAGTGTCGGCGCGCACGACGCTCAACGCTCAATGCTCAACGCTCACTCGCTCCCTCGCCGTCTTGTTGCCAGCACCACTTCCAAAACTCAACAAAGGAAACATGCTCGAACATGACCGACTTGGCCTGCGTTCTGCACTCGCAAGAACCAAGGTCATGTTCTTCAAGAAGAGAAAAGGTGTTGTGTCATGACTCGTGTCAAGTCGTTCAAAAACCAAGGCACTGTAATGCAAGGGACGGACAAAAGTGGACAAATGGCCCACCCATACGCAACATTCCATGCCCTTTGGAAAAGAATCCGATCCCCTTCCGTTTGTTTCCCAGCTACTCAATTTCCCCAGTCGAGTTACTTCGAGCTTTGACTTTTTGAACATGTTTCAATAGCATGCAGATGAACACTCCGAACCAGTTATCGTCTTCAACTCGATTGATGTTGGTCGGTAATTTTCGAATCTGTTGTACATTTATTGTACAGAATACCTCAAGACTTATCGAGCACGCGGTTGAAGAGGAATGGGAATCCCACCAGTGCTCTGTCTAGGCCCTGATGGCAGACCGTTGGCCGCCTTGGCTGGCAGAGTTCGGCGATTGAGACGGTTCGTCCTCCAGCGTTCGTAGAACTAAAGCGCTGTCAGTCAGGACTCATACTTGTGACGATATACGAGACTTACCACCTCGCGACTGGCCTCTCGCAACTCGGATCTCCATTCTCCAAACACGGCGTCTTTCAGCTTCCCAAAATCACAATGTTCGGGATTGTACGGGTCGGCAAAACCCCAGGGAAAAAGTCGACCAACGCGGCCATCCTTTGCTTCAAGAGAGTACTTGTCTGGGCTGAGGATCGACCATGGAACGTAGCCACTGTCAAGCACAGCATCCTCGGTGGACACTTGGCGTTTATGGTTTCCCGGCCGTTTCGCGGTTACTCGGTCTCGATTCGCATCAGAATCGTCACTCCGGGCTGAATGGTCCTCTGAATCTGCGGCGCTGCTGTTTTCGTCTTCGTCGCGCTCGTCCAGACGTTCGTCGTCCTCGTCTTCCGCGTCAAAACTCAAAGCTTCCAAAGGATCAAGACCAGCCTTCTTCAGACTCCAGCTGACCTTTTGCTTCAGAAATGCCATGTGCGCGGTAGTGATGGTATCCGCCTTGCTGATCACTGGGATGACGGTGGTTTTACTGGCCAGCGTCTTCATGACTTGAATGTCAAAGTCCTCATCGAGAGCGCCGACAATGCGAGATGGCTTGCCGACTCGCGTAGTTTCAGCGCCGTTGCTGGCACCCAGAGCAGCGTTGATGTTGGCATCCAGCCGGGCGGGATCAAGAACAAAGAAGACACAATGAATATGAGTATCTCGGACGCCTGGGGCGCGGACAACCTTCATCTCTTCCAGGAAGGTATCGTCAAATTTGCTTTCCACAAAATTGCTCATATCTCTCAACTGAAGATCAACAACGCCCTTGTCCAACCCTTGAGAATCCCACAATGTCAAGCCAATGCGCTCCCCGTCGACCTCGATTTCCTGATAATGGTGGACGAAGTTGGGATTTGCTCTTGCAGATGAGGGAGGAGTGTCGCCATCGGGAGCTCGACTCGCTTGTTTCCTTGCCGGCAAAGCAAGTGAACTCTTGAGGAAATTAAGGAAAGAGGTCTTGCCGACATTTCGAGCGCCGATGATGAGGACATTATAAGGGGTGGGGTCTTTGCGGCGCCGAACTCTCCGAGGAGAATTGATGGTAGACACAGTCGAGTTTGCATAGGAATATCGACCACCTAACAGGAGTGAGTCAGCCTTGTCTTGATAGCTCACCAACTCAACTTACGGTGGGTCATGCTCTCAGTCCTCGCATATGGATCAACGGCTTCTTTGTCCAAGTTCCCGGGCAAAGGAGGGACAGGAGGAGTGTTCCTCGCGCCGTTTGTTTGCTCTCTGGATGCGATCTTGGGATTGTAGTTCTCACCACCGAATGAGTGAATGCCCAACGGCTGCGGACTGTAATTTGGCAGGCGAGGAGGCGACTGTGTGACTTTTACGGCTTCGTCCATCTCCTGTTGCTTCTTTTTCAAACGGCTCGCCGAGGTCTTGCGGTCACCTAGGGCTTCGCCGCTCTTTGATCGAAACAAGCGAGAGCCGAGACTGGTACTACGCCGACTGGAGGCTTGGGACTCATTGCGAGCGAGAGGAGCAGGAGAAGTCATATCGTCGGAGGATCGCTGATCAGCTATCGGAGAGGGGATTGTCACCGGCGAGCCAATTCGGAGTAGTTGCGAAGTGGACGACTTGGAGGCAAGTGCGGGCGCTGACGTGAGGAGAACGGATTGGTGATTGAGCTGTCGGAGGAAGGTGCCTGGTGCTTGGTGCTGGATGGGCGATTGATCATTCGTGGAGGATAAGATGGAGATACAGGCCGTAGGAGGAATTGATTCGATTCGATACAATGAACCAGGGGGGCGGCCAGCGCAGATGCAAAGTTCGAAAGGTCACCTTAAGTGACAGAGGTTGCACAAGAGTGAGTGAAGTGAAATTTGTATTGCGCTGGAGGATGGGCTCAAGTGAGTGAACGAATATGGAGAGATTGAGGTATCAAAGATGTCGATGGCAGCCGGCCAGACGAGAGTTTTGGTTGAGGACCACTGAGGGAAATAGAGTACAAGTGAAAGTCACCTGCGACAGTTGTTGAAGCCCGGTCGGGTTGCTCAAGCACAGAACGAACAGAACATGGGGTAATTGCAGGGCGCGCCGAACTCCAGAGCAGCGACGTCGACTACTGCAGGTTCAATGCGTTAGAGGCGCACTTGACAGCCGATCCCTCAGAAGTCAATCTGTGCCGCATGCGTCGGTCCGCAACGTGGTGGGCGTGGTAGATGTAATAGAGGCCAGAACGACCGCTTCGAGAATCAGAGAAAAAGGTGTCGACCGTGTCAGAGATAGACGAAAAGGAAGATCAAGACTTCTTTCTCCCGCTACCTTGGGTACCTTTTCCTCTCTTGTGACCTCGCTACCGATCATGTTCTTCCCACCGGGGAGTATTCAGGGGCTTCCTCACCAAGTGGTCCCTGGCAGGCAGCTCGAAAGCCGACTGGTGATATCGTCGTTAGCCAGCGTGCGGCTCACTAGGCATCGGCTGTTGGCCAACAGCAGGCGAGCACAAGCGTGGACAGGGCATAAAGCTTTGCTCGTTTCATGTTTTCTGTTACACTAGCCCACCAAACTAACAGGTCTGAGTTTGCTAACACCTTGCCCCCTACCGCAGATCCTTTTCACAAGTCTCTCTTCTGGTCTTTTCTCTCCTGCACAGGACGAGTAGCGCTCTTTCACCTCGTGTCTTGATGTCAGCATCTTGCCTAGCTTGGTGTTGCCCAGGTGGTGCCCATCCTGCTAAATTGCATCTATCACCGCCCCCCGCTACTGCAGGTACACCGTCACTTCAATATCGCATCTTGCATGACCCCCTTCTGTCCAGACGGGTGCATTTTCAATCTCAGTCACCATGCCCTGGAAACTCTCCGTCAACCCTGGGCGAAGAAGGATGTTTGATTGTTTGCTCAACCACGGAAACGACACGACTGCGTGGGAGAAGCCAGCGCCCTTGAATTTCCATTCCCAGCTCTTGAGAATGAAATCGATCAATTTGTCATTGTCCTCGCATTCGCCGAGTGTGATCAGTGTCGCTGCGCCACCAGGAAAGCCGTCCAACCGCACCCGCAGTGTAGTCCTCGCCAGGTCAAATACATTCCCAGGATAAATTTCTGGCGAGGGTGTTACCGAGCAGACAGATTTGGATCGATTGCGATTATCCGGAGCCTGCTTCATGAGGGTCAAGGCTTTGGCGGAATCACCGCTAGATACTCGAAGTTTCTTCGTTGTCAGTTGCTTTCCGGTCACGTCAATCTCTTCTTTGACTGCCTTTTCCACCTTTTTGGAGTTGGCTGCGCGGCCAGTCTTTCGTGACAACTGATGCCGGTGCTTATCGAACTTGTAAGGATTTGTTTGTTGCAGAGTCCTCTTGCGAAGATTTCGTTCAGGAACGCCTGGCAGTTCGGCATCCTCTACACTGTCCTTGTCCAAAAGGTCATACGCAATGGTGGTAGCGGCTCGTTCAGAAGGAGAGAGCTCTGGTGCTGCTGCCGGGGGTGTCCGCCGACTTCCCCTCCACCCTCGGAACGGGGACTTGCTCAAGCTGTGAGCTGTAGATGTTGAAGATCTTGTTTTCATAGGTGTCGCTTGCGGCGTGCTGGGAGTTCTAGGTGTCTTGCGGGGAGATTGAGGAGCGGAAAGTGTAGGGGTTGCAATGGCGTCAAATTGAGTGGATGGTCTCGCAGGTGGTTTCACGTTATATTTGGAAGGTCGTTCCTGTACAGTCTCATCATCGTCGTCGTCATCCTCTTTGAGCTCGAAGTCGGAGTCTGATATCTCTGCCTCTTGTTGCTTGTGAGGGAAATAACGACCAAAATCGTTCACAGTAACCTCTTCCGGGTCCAGTGGCCCCTTCCGGGTACATGACTGCGAGACACGAGAAAACATGACATCGGCGTCGTCAACAAGATCAGACAGTCCAGAGGTGGGAGGGCTAGGAGCACTGCAAGGATTCGGCGGTTCGATGATAGACTTGGGAAGGAGATCCTCTCGCTTTGAAAACACGTTGGGAAATGCAGCGGGCCAAGCACCCGTGTGACTTCTTGCACGCGGGGCATGAAGAAGCCTACTCGACATCGCAAAAAGGCAGCGGGGCGCGACAAAGGGACAAACTGTCTGACAGACCAAAGAGAAGGTGAAGTGGAAGTGGATCGGAAGTGAATTGAAAGCAGTTGAGGATGGAGTGCTCTTCAGCTGAGAAACAGGCTGGCCAGCAGATGAAGGTAAGTGCCTTGGAACAAAAACACACACAAGTCCGCAAAAGGTCTCCTGCACATCGAGTAGATTCATTCTACTCTGTTTTCCCATTCGCCCGCTCACTGGTTCTTTTGTCCAGAAAACCTCTTCAACATGCCCAAATCAAGCGGCACACGCTCTCCCAGCCATGTGGCTCTTTGACTATGATCCCTCAATGCATCGCCATCCTCATGATTGGGATGGACAAGAGCAGACAATGGCCCTCGATTGATGACCAACCATGGGATGAAAGCTCCAAACTGCGCGGGTGTGAAGATATTCACTTCAAACATGGCCATTGTATGTGGACCAACCGGTCGATCCCAGAGTCGATAGATCCTGACGTGTTGCTTGAGTACAGCACCGCGACCAGACTGCCCAAAGACTTACCTCAACTCGGGAAACTCCCTTCGGATTCTCTCCCAAAGCGCGCGGGCATACTCCTTCTGCTCGTCGCTGTTCAAGTGGTAGTAAATGTGGACATCAAAACCACCTCGCTGGCCGTTGGTCACACCAGAGGTGAATTCCTGATAGCTTTTGCTCAACGGAGCCGTGTGAGAATTCTTGAAGGACTTGCCATCCTCATTTAACTCGTCCGGAAGTGGAGGGAGATCTTGATAACCTTCTAATGGAGAGGGAAACGTGTACCAAAATGGATCCGACATGCTTTGCTAAAAAGGTAGGTAGTCCAAAGCCAGAGCTCTAACAGGGACAATAAGCAACTTGAATGATGATATGTGTTATAAGGCGTGGATACAGGAAATTCTCTCGACAACAGGCCCATCCATAACTCCCGAAAGATAGTCGGTGCTACTGTCGGCCGAGAAATCCCATGAGGAGTGGTCAGCGACGATGGCATCATCCGTGCGATCCAAAGCCTGAGACGGGAAGCGGAATTGCTTCCGGCGATATTAGTATCAGAAACCACTCACTGGACACGAACGAAGCATAAATTGCATTGCTTTTCACAAACATTACATCCACATTGTTGGAGTAAGAAGGCAGAACACCGAGACCATACTCTGGAAAGAGTTTATATACAACGATACCAAGAACTTCTCGTGCCACTGAGACGTTGTAACACCCGTTACGCAGTAGATCCGGGTATGCCACATACGCATAAACCAAGCCGCCAGCTAAGAGGATTCATTCGCCACGACTCCAAACCCTGACCGACCCGTCTCCTTTGAGTTGATATAACCATTCTGCATCGTCCAATTCATCGACGGTCCCAGCTCTCGTGTGGCCTGGATCCCCGACTTCATCCTCATTACTTTCATATCCACCTCCCTTACTTGCCCTGACTACGCCGGAGACGTCCTTCGCACTGCCCGTGTCCAGTCCTCTGAGCTGAAACACCCAGCGACTTTGGTGCGCCATGGCCGTCAGGAGATGTGCATGATTACGCTCCAAGGGCATCCCTCCTCCCTCGTTTGGGGACGTAGCTACGTGCAGCAACGGAGCATCGGCGCTGCAGGTAAGTAACAGTGCATGAGACTGGGTACGCAGAGTGGACAGGAACGCCTGCACGGATACAGTCGAAAGGAAAGGCTGGCAGGCGACGAGAAAGTCGATGCCGTCCAGGAAAATGAAGGGCTTTGCGGCTTCAGGGGCTCGAGTTAGAGGGTCTGATGCCAAGGAGGGCATCCGTGGTGTCGGCGTGCCTGATGATGATGAACTCGATATCGACGATGCCAGGGTAGATGTAGCCGTAGAGATGCTCTTTAATGCCGAGTTCAGAGCGTCCTGCACGTCGTTCAGTGCCAGTGACTTCAGCCTCGTCGTCGTCGGTGAGAGAGCCGGGTCTCCTCCACGGCCTCCTGACATCGATATAGGAGGCGGGGATCCGTGCGTCAGCCCATCCACATAGACGATTCTCTTAGCCTGGAGCAGCGACTGGATATCAAGACCCTACCGGAATAGTCAGCATCCAAGTCGTACGCTTCACGAGTTCGCGACTGATCTAAGACTGAGACATCCCACGCAAGTAGAAATCGCGAGGTCTCCCCCAAAAGGGCAGAATGGAGGGAGGACCTGAGAGAAAACCTCCAGCGCAAGCAGGCGACGAGATAAAAAACAACAACAAAACCAGAGAGAAACCTACAATCTTCTTCCCCAGCTCAATCCACAGACTCAACGGCCGTAGAAAACTCGCAAACACAACCACCGGTGGCGGCGGCACGGCTGATGCGGTGGACGCCGTTCTTTCAGGTCTCCCCGCGTCATCCACCTTGATGTTTTGGAGGTCGTCCTCCACGCCCACGCCATGCAAGGCCGCATAGATGAGCCGCAGGACCAGCCAGGGCGAAGGCGTGCTGAGAACCGAGGTGATGAGGGTTTGACTGTGCGGGCTGCTGGCCCGGGAGACGGAGGACTGGATGTAGGCAGCCAATGGAGGGGGAATTGCCGGGGGCATTCTTTTTTTCTCTCTTTTTTTTCCTAGACACGGTGGTCGAAAGCAAGGTTCTTTGCCTAGGGATTGCTCTTCTCCATGAAGTGAATGGTGGGATATAGGCCTGATTATATATTGGGTATGGTAATAGAAGCGTATAACGCGACAACAACGACCGAGATTTCAACAAAGTCAGGTGAGTGGCGAGGCTTTTCTACAAGTATTCAGTCATGAAGAGAAGGGGCATAGGATTTAGGGAGAGAGGCTAAACATGAGTTTCGATGTCAATTCTTTCAGTTTCTTGGGCCCCTTTCGAAGCGTCCTCCAGACAGGCTCGAAAGAGGCAAGAAAAAGTTTGCCCTTTTGGTTTTTCTCATTTTATCTGAACAACGCAATGCCCACCGCATCTGATTGCGCCCCCATGAATATGACCCGGAGTGCGACATCCTTGGTGTCTCGTCCTGCAGCCAACACGCTCGCTCTGCTGGTGAACCTGAAGCCTCCCTATTGTCCAGCCACATACGGGCCATACACTCCTACTGGTGTCGCATAGCTTTTGCTCTTCGGTGAACCACGTCTCAATGTAATCGCGATGCGAAATCATGAAGCTCCTTCACAAATCATCTTGTCACTCCAATCATGCCTTTGAGGGCCCACGAGCTCCCTTCGGTGCGCCAGTCCGGAATGCGTTGCTTGATTTCCTGTGCTCGGAGATCTCGTTAGTTCACGTCCTGATTTTCAAACAACGCGCATCTCCCGCATGACGCCTCCACCGATAGAACTTTAGGTTCGCCTCGTTGGCAGTCCTTAATCGGCGTACTTTCCCACCCTTGAATCGTAGGCCATCTCTTCTTCCCGGAAAGCCAATCATACACAAAGAAACAGTAGGAGTCCTTACCGAGCGACCAGCTTCAAAGACCTCATTCTACCGGTGCCGGTGGTCTTGCGTCTCTTGGCCTTCTCGCTCCACTCGTATTTGCGGGTCTTAGCAGCAGGATACTATCGCGCACAGTCAGTTCCCAGATCCCCAACATATTCCGCATTTGTTATCGTCCAAAATCCAACGGCCGCGGATCGCTTTGGGAGAGAAGGTGATGGTGACAAGAGAATGGAGGGTTTTCGACGTACTCCGCAGTTTGCGCAGGTATGTTTTTGGATGTGCAAGCTTCGACGACCGCATCTGTATGAATTGAATCAAGTTAGCCCCCAAGTTCGATTTGCAATCGCTTCCAATGCTCCCAATTACAGGACCAGAGCAGGCAAATGCGCGAAACAACGTACCTCCTGCACAGAGTATGCGTTTTGTTGTGTCCTGTTCACAATCTTCCGTCAGAATACCAAATCGAAATTGTTTTGAACTTCCTGGTGGGAATTGCGGATGATTCCTCACTCTTTCCGAATGAACTCGTTCCCTTCGTCATTTTGGTGAATTATCAGACAAGACGTTCTGCGAATGAATCAGTGATCGAATCGTCGTGGCCGGGAAGGGTGAAGTCTTACGGGAGACTTGTTTGCAGTTGAAGGAGACGTTTGGGAAAGTCGAGGCTCGAAAATTGACGGCCGAATGGAGATGCAGGAGCGGGCGCATTTTTCGTGGGCGCCAAGATTTATGCCAAGACACCACCAATCAGGGTCAGCCTCGTGGAATGACTCAGCCTGGCAAGGCTGCGCTGGGGTGGTAGACTCAAAGATCGCCTGCTCTTCATGATCAAAGTCTCACTATCTCGACTCCGGGTTTGATGCGTCACTTTTGGGGATGCGGTCACAAATCATTAAGGGCTCAATCCCCCATGATCAAGCCTAACGGCGCGACTTGGGCACGAGAGGCTACTTTCGTGTCTGGTCGCGGATGGATATCTGAAGTCCTTGCGAAGTGCAGAGATAGACTCGCATTCTACATGACAGAACAAGGTACTGCAGGACGATATCTTCGCTGTCATGCGGGGCAGCTGCTGAATGCCCATCTTTACAGCCGACACGTACCTCTAACAGGCAAACCTGACGCATAGAATGATATCCAGCGGATTCGCAGCTGGCTCAAACTCACCTTAGGTACCAGAAACACCAGAGTCGGTGGTCAAAAGGTGCGACAAGTTTGCCCTTTGAGACTAAGATGAAGGTTTTTTGGGACATTTGTTT
Source organism: Fonsecaea multimorphosa CBS 102226 (assembly GCF_000836435.1). Classification (NCBI taxonomy): domain Eukaryota; kingdom Fungi; phylum Ascomycota; class Eurotiomycetes; order Chaetothyriales; family Herpotrichiellaceae; genus Fonsecaea; species Fonsecaea multimorphosa. The sequence continues at coordinate 320,467 of NW_015971648.1, forward strand.
TTTAGATTGCCGATTGTTAATGGCTAAGCAACATCCCCGATCACTCAAAACCCAGCCATGGAACAGCGATCGATTCACCAAGCTTGTGAACCCTCGACTAGGTCTGGAGATGAAAACAGGGTTGATCCACGTCTTGGAGCAAAAGGGAATGTTTGGCAAATAAGCCAGCGCGCAATGTCCGATTGTCCTGAATGTCATTGATCACCTAGCCCCCTGACGCCCCGTCCTATCCAGGTACATCAAAAACTCCCGGAAGAAAAAATATCTACTAATTCCGCCTCTGTACTTACTTACAATGCTGGTCGATTCCACCGCAAAGGTGACCGCTTTAACTTCCAAGAAGGAGTCTGCTTCCAAGAGGGACTCCCTGCACGTAATGGTGGTCCCGTCATTGCCGGAGTCCCTGAAGTTGCTGTGCCCGTTCCGAAGCTGGCAATGAGACAGGAACAAGCGCTACTCACTCGGTTAACGTTCGCTGAGCAGCCACCCAAAAAGGTTGGTAGAGGGGCGGTGTTGGATTCTGTGGTCGTGTAGCCCGCACAGAAGCCACGCATAACGGATGAATAACGAGGATCGATCAAGTTGCGGAGGCAATTATCTTGGTTGCAAACCATCTTAGCCAAGGATGGTCGCGCTGTGACTGGACTCACGGCATTTGAGATGGAACTCGGCTGAGAGGACGTGAATTGATTCATGGTTGATGTCGCTGGGCTAGCATATGCTGCGACTGAGGTAGTTAAAGTATCTGTGCTCGAGGCGTCATCTCCACTGGACGTTGCGCCATCAGCGACAGCGACCGTTCCGGAAGTCGAACTGGATGTAACCACGGCTGACACGGTGCTGGTCGGAATGGCAGCAGCGCTGGCAGTCGCGGAGTTTGAGGATGATGCCAATGTAACTGGATTCGAGTCCGAGTCGCTCGATAGCCCGGACGAGGTCATTGCTGATGTGACGATCGTACTCGAAGCGGTGCCAGATGGACTCGGGGAAACACAGGCCGTGGTCGCCAGTGTCGAGCTTACCGAAATTGGTTGGGAACTGCTTGTCTGATTTCCGAGTTGTGCTCCATATGGCAGATCAGAGCCAGAGCCAGAGCCAGAGTCAGAGCCAGAGTCAGAGCCAGAGTCAGAGCCA